>NW_028227270.1:115628138-115643138 GCF_978045245.1 Mus caroli | reverse complement strand
TATAATTTTTGTATATCATAAAGATAATACATATATACAATATGATAGGGCATCTTTTGGGTATATTTTCAAGAGTGGTATTGCTGAGTCTTCAGGTAAATCCATTTTCAATTTTCTGAGGAATCTCTAGTTTAATTTAGAGTGGTTTTACCAGTTTGCAATCCTACCAGCAATGGAAGAGTGTTCCTCTTTCTCTACATCCTCATCAATATGTGTTGTCACTTGAGGTTTTGACCTTAGCCATTCTGATTGGTGTAAGGTGGAATCTCGGGGTCTTTTTTGATTTGTATTTCTCTAATCACTAAGAATTTTGAACATTTCTTTAGGTGCTTTTCAGCCATTCAAGATTCCTCTGTTGTGAATTCTCGGTTCAGTTCTATACCCCATTTTTTGTTTGGGTTGTTTGCTTCTTTGGTTCTTAGTTTCTTAAGTTCTTTATATATTTTGCAAATTGGCCCTCTATCAGATGTGGAGTTAGTGAATTTTTTTCCCCAATCTCTTGTTTGCTGATTTACTTATTGATTATGTTCTTTGCCTTACAGAAGCTTTCCAGTTTCATGAAGTTCCATTTAACAGTTCTTGATCTTAGAGCATGAGCCATTGGAGTTCTGTTTAGGAAATTTCCCCCTGTACCAAGGAGTTCAAGACTCTTTCCCACTTTATCTTCTATGGGTTTCAGTGTATCTGGTTTTTGTTGAGGTCTTTGGTCTACTTGGACTTGAGCTTTGTGCAAGGTGACAAATATGGGTCTATTTTCATTTTTCTACATACAGACAGCCAATTAGACCATCAACATTTATTAGAGATGCTTTATTCTTTCCATATTTTTGGCTTCTTTGTCAAAGATCAAGTGTGCATAAGTGTGTGGTAGAAAATTTTAATTAAATAATTTTTGTCTTTTATATCCTATATTGAAGCCTCTCTTCCCTCCTCTTCTCCTAGTACCTTCTTTTTACCTCCCCCCTCAGTTTTCCCTCCTTTTCTCCTTAGAGAAGTGGAAGCCTCCCATTGATCCACCTTGGCATATAAAGTTGCAGAAGCACTAGACACATTTATTTAGCCTAGACAATGCAAGTCTGTTAGGGGAATGGGGTGGAAAGGCAGGCAACAGAGTTAGAGACAACTCCTCTTCCAGTTGTTAGGGGCTCCACATGAAGACCAAAATGCACATTTGTTACCTATGTGAAGGGGGACTAGGGTCTTTCACCTGCATGCTCTCTAGTTGGTGGTTCAGTCTCTATGTGTCCTATGGGCCCAGATTAGTTGACTCTGTAGTTTTCTTATAGTAACCTTAACACCTCTGACTCCTTCAATGCATCATTTTCCTTTTTAACAAGACACCAACAACCCAAACAGCCCAATTAAAAAATAGATAAAAAGCTAAACAGAGAATTCTCAACAGAGGAATCTCTAATGCCTGAGAAAATCTTAAGAATGTTCAACATACTTAGTCATTAGAGAATTCCAAATCAAAATGTGAGATTCTATCCTATACCCATCAAAATGTATAAGATAAAATACACAACTGACAGCTCATGCTAGTAAGGCTATGGAGCAAGGGGAACACTCCAACATTGCTGGTGGTACTGCAAACTTGTACAGCCACTTTGGAGATCAAGTTGTAGTTTCTAAAAGAAGAAAAAAAAAGAGGGAATAATTCTACCTCAAGATCCACTCCTTGATATATTCCCAAAAGATGTTCCATCATTCTATAAAGACACTCAACTATGTTCATAGCAGCTTTATTCATACTAGTAAGAAACTGGGTACAACCTAGATGTTCCTCAACTGAAGAATGGATAAAGAAAATGTGCTATGTTTACACAACAGAATACTACTCAGGTATTAAAAACAAGGAGATTATGAAATCTGAGGCAAATGGATGAAATCACAAAATATCATTCTGAGTGAGATTACCCAGACCGAAAAGGACGTACGTGGTATGTACTCACTTATAAGTGGATAATAGCCATAACATGCAGGATACACATTCTACAACCCACAGACCCAAAGAAGCCAAGTAACCAAGAGAATCTAAGGGAGGATGCTTGAATCTCATTAAGAAAGAGAAATTCAATATATATTGGGTTTAGATGGAGGTAGGAACCTGGATGGGAGATGGGGTAAGGAGAAGAACAGGAGGGTTCAAGTGTGGGGAGAACATAGGAAGAGAGAACTGGGATTGAGAGGAGCATCACTGGAACAAAAAAGATGTAGTATTATTTACAGATAACATTCTATATTTTGAAATTGGAGCCAAACTGAAAACAAACTTTTGAAAAGTCCTGATTCATGAAATATAATGGCCTTTGGGGCCACTAAAAGACTAGGCTAAACTCCCCTGGAATTCAGGCAAAGAAAATGATTAGTAAGTTTAAATTTAGGAATTTTAAATATGAAATAATGATAAGAAGCAAAGGAGAAACATTTAAGGAAGCTGAAAAACTTAGCCTTAAACTTAGATAAGGTATGGTCACAAAATGTCCTTGTGTTGCTTCTAATACTTTGGTAATTATGTATGCCAGAAGAGCAAGTGGTCTCCATGTTTGACTAGTGGCCTGGATTCACCATATGATGAGTAAACTTTCCTTTCTTGTCACTCACCAATCCCTTAGTTCTCATGTGTCAGCTGTTTTGTAGATAGCGGAGTGCTCAACTGGCATTTGGCCAACAAGGACAATCATTTTAAGCTGCACATAGAAATAAAATATTCATATAAAACCCATTAACACATGATGTAGTTGACTCTAGAGATCATTAAGAATGATCCATTGGACAAGTTATCTCCATGGGAGGTGTTTCAGTATCTGTGATGTGCTTCTTTATTCAAATGTCTAATTAGGGTGGGATATTGCTGTACTTTCCTATTGATCGCATTTTCCCTGGTGAAAACCTGAATAGGTATTCGGACATAAATATTATGTAATCTTAGAATATATAAGTAGGTTATACTTTTATCACACACACATCGATTTAAAGGAGTTGCTTTCTTTAGCCCTTACTTTTGAAGAATGAGTCATCTCCAGGTGAATGAATTCATTTCCTCTGGGAGAAACACATAATGATAATTATACAAAATTATATCGTAAAAGAAATTAAAATTTCCATCAGTTTTGAAAATCAGAATTCTTCAGTGGTTTCTTCCTGATCAGTGGACAAAATGCAGAATATTTAAAAACTGGTATCAAGCCAGAAGATGCACTTATAATGGCATTGTGGCTGTCACCAACATACTTCCTGAGTTTATGGCTACTTGGATATTTCACATTTTGTCTATCCACAGTGACTAGTGTAGTTACTGACACATCCACCTATAAGCATGTACGCTATTAAAGAAAGAAAAAAGTAACAAATGTCATTAGCTTTGGCATAAGGTTGGATTTCTTTCCCACATTTATGTGGGATGTCACGTTGACATCTAGCTGAAATCAACTTACTGGCTCACAGACTGCTTTCCTGCTGGTCACCTGTGGAGTCTGTGCGGAAAGGCAAAGGGAAAAGAAAGCATTTAGACATGTTGAGATCTCTAAATAATAACAGTTCTCACGTGAGGCTCAAGAGAAGATTTCTGTATCTCCAAGGTTTGCTCTAGAATTTAAAAATAAAATAACAACAAATTGGATGAATGACCAGTTTCTACAGATACAGATCATTTATATAATAATCACTGCCAATTTTTTCTAAAAAACAAAACCTATAATTAAAGGTTGTGGATGAAGCTTTATTTTTCAGAGTGTTTGTCTAGAATGTACACAGTCCTAGAGTCAGTACCCAGACTACATAAAAAGAGGTGATGGTATATGTCTGTAAGTCCAGCATTCTGCTGGAGGACACAGAGGATCTGGTGTTTGAGGTCATCAACTATGTAACATCAACACCATCTTGGGATACATGATACCCTGTCTTTAAAAAGTGAAGCAAGATAAAACCAATAATCCAAATTTCATGATTTAATCAAAAGAAATTTTTTCTTCTTCCTAAATATTCTAGAAAGTGACTTGTTCTGTTCCCTTTTTCTTCTATAGACTCATACTGGTTGCAATAGTGTCTAGGTAAACAAAATATCAGTAACTGAGAATATTGGATAAAAAAAGACATGGCTGTTTCATTCTGTCTTCAGCACTGACTTATCAGCACTAGTTATCACATTGGTGGTTATTTTTTATTTCATTTTCATGTCTAGATCAGCTATTGATATCATTTCTGTTACATAATCCTCTATGCAGTATACACGTGTATATAGTTAATTCATATATATGTTAATATTATACACATACAGACCTATTATATGTATTTACATTTACTATCATAATATATTTATTTTACTATATACATGACAGAAATTAACCATTCATTATCATATTCTTGACAGCAATATCTAGAATTCTGAAAATGCACATATTATTATTCTTTAACTTAAAAGGCCAAAATGAGGTAGTTCTGAAAAGTTATAAACCCCTTAAAAAATTCGAATGATATATCTCAGGACTGATCTTGTATAGAATTTGCATATTTCTATATATTATCTACTAAGTTATGAATTGATGAAATCTCAGAATTTCGTGAAGCTTCAGCTGTTATAATTTCACACCTCATGATGGTTAGTGATTTTGAATTACAGTGTGTTTTGGGGAAACTTCTTCAAATCCAATTCAAAGAAGAATTTGCAAAGGGACCTGCCGGCTGCTCATGAAGTGAACTGGAAAATTGGGTCAATTAACACACTAATTCAAGATAGATTTTCCCACAATACCTATAATATGAAATTCAGTTTTTATATAACTTCTAAAGGATGGAATATGTGGTATATTAATATGTCCCATGTCAAGCCTATGAAGCAAGAGGACTGCAGATCTCATTCAGTAGACAGTATATGTTTCTTGCTAAATTACATCCAGTAACTGAATGCGGATATGACTTTATCAGACATTTAGTCCCAAGAAAGAACACAGCCACCCTACAAGATCCCAGTCTCTCTGAAGGTAAATTAATGTCTTTTCTAATCTGTCCCTGAGTGTGCCTTGGTGACAGACCCCTCACTGTGCATTTGGTTGGTACTTGTGCTTAGCTTGTCACACTGTGCTTTCAAAGTTTTTAATGCTGCATTTGGCCAACCTGCTTTCCACCTGGATCTTTGGGTTGTTTGTGCCCTATTGTATGCCTTAGACTTTGCAGGTCTAAGATATCTGGTCAACTTTCACATCCTATTTGTAGCATTCATATAGCTTATGCCTCTTACTACATCTAGGTGTTGTACTAATTCTTAATTCCTACTATTCCTAATTCCTAGTTGTAAATGTAGAATCTAAAATCAGCAAAATAATATGTTAATGCTATATTTAAATCATGTTATCCCCAGCTCAGGAAATAAATGCTTGTCACAATGACTTGGAATGAATCATGTAATAATGGTCACCATTTGACATTTTAACTTTCTAGTTCAGAAGTCAGCTGGGCCTCCATTGTTTGAAATTCATCTGGACATTGTGCTTTCTTTCATTGTGACAAAGCCAGGTACATGTACTTGATCTGACAGTCATCATATTGCTCTGGTTCAAGTCCTTGATGGTAGAGTGTAGGTTCAGTCTTTCCCAGAACCTGAGTTTAATTTTCTTCTCCTACAAATTCTTTCCAAGAGTAGACTTAAGACCTTTGCAAATTTTAAGTTACACTGCCCTCAAAAAGTAACATCTCAGTAGATTCATAACTTTGCCATTTTACTCAATGGCTCTTGATTTTGGAATGGGTTAGGCGAACCTCCAGACTTTTCTTTCTATAGTATCTAAAAAATGCATTATGAACCATTTTCAACTCCATAAAACTCTTTTACTAATGAATCCAATAAAGCTTGGCATGCATTTAATATTATAATCACAGTTTATTAATTTGTGAGCATTACTGATATAAAATATATAAGTTCCTTATATATTTAAAACAATGGTATTTTATTATTTGCACATGATCACAGGCATAGCAGCTTCACAGAACTTTTCATATATATATGAAATTAAAATTATTTGAGGGGTACCTCAGAACAGCTATCATCAAGAAATCAAGTGATAAGAAACCATGGCCAAAATGAGAGAAAAGAGGAACAATTATTTACTGTTGGCAGGCATGCAAAGTAGTACAACTACTTTCTGATTTGACTTTAGACTCATGCCCAGGAGGAGGTTGCAGTGGTACTGCAAATCTGGGCAAATTCCATGACTACAGTGCTCATAGTCCTTAAAGGTTGTCATTCTTGTGGTGACTTGCAAAATGGACATGATGTCAAAAAGACAACCATATAGTTATGATTTGTTTATGTCCAGTGATCAGAGCTACCCTTAGCCACGGGGGATCTTCTTTGTATATTGGGCTAATGATCAATGAAGAGACTTATGTCATTGTATGTTACTTGTTGAGTATCTAGTTTTAATATGTGCATCTGTATCAGCAATCTGAAGCCCAAGGCAAATGTTACAGAAGATGGCAGAAAGAATGTTGAGAACTAGAAGATGATAAGGCATGTTATAAAATGCTCTCCTTGATGTGACCTTCATGAACTCACAGTAACCGTGGCTAACTATATAGGACTGGACCCATCAATATTTTATAATGAATGGCTGAGAGCCTCATAACTCCCCATTCCTTCCACAGACACTATAGATAATTAAAATGTTATCAGAGTTGGGAGGTACTATGCTCCAGTAGTGTAGCCATTGCTACCTTGCTGCTGCTCAAGCAATTAGCTCCAAATCTATCATCATGCTGGCTCCCTCGGTTAAATGTAGCTAAACACACACAGAGACATGAAAGTTTGTGGGAGACTTAAGAATAAGAGGAGATTTTTGTGGAGAGGGGAAGGTGATACAGAAAGAATAATGGGGAGACTTTGATTAAATAACACTGCGTGTTAAAATGTAAAGCAGTAAATAAAAAGAATGCTAAATAACAACAATTTTTTAGTGGCCCTTTAAGATTGACACATTCCCAGAAGGCATTAAATGCTATACCTTGGTAAGTATCATTTGATATTTCTCCAATCCTAACAAATATAATTGCATAGCCTGGAGGACAGCTTTTACTTTTTTTTGTGCTTTATTTTCTTCACTAGTACTCTGAGAAGAAATACCCTAAGTGCTGAAAAGGAACTTAGGATAGAACTGTTATCTGAAAGATTCCACATGGACTGAGCCTCAGTAAAAACACCTGCAAGGACCAAGCATCTAAGAGTCCACCTGCATGGTTGAAACTAGGACACCTCTGTGGTTGTTAAAGGTACTTTCCCCTTTGTTTGTTGTAGTATATTAATTCTGGGGTACTCTGTTCATAAAATTCATACTAAGTGAAACCTCCATGGATGAACTATTTACCATGGTAATGGTCCCAATCTCTGTCTACCACCAGTTTCTACACATATCCACCAATCTCTAAGATTACTGCAAATAAGACTTTTTTTTTTGTTGTCTAATTATTATAGTATGCTTACATGTGTTGTTAATTTTTTTACGTTGGAATCAAATTTTAATTTGTAGTTTAGCTTTTACATCTGTTCTTAGAACTATCTTAATGCTCATGCTAGTTAACTGTGAAGTAAAATTATATGAGGTCATTGAATTGCATTGGGCTTCTACAGAGTTCAGAAGATTATATTAATAACGAATTTCATCATAACAACTGAATCTGAGTTGGTTACAGGGGACCCTGTATCCAATTAACCAAGTTGTTAATAATTGAATAGATGATTGACTATTAATTATAGTTAAACATTTTTCATGTGTCATGTAAATGTTTTTGTCAATGTTGCCTATGTTGCTGGCTGGATTTGTTTGTTTTATTCTTGTTTTATTTTGAGGCAAATCTCGTATGTCTTATTCTAGCCTCAAACTCAATGTCTATATGAGGAGGATGACCTTGAACTTATGTTTCAGAGGACTGGGACTACATGAGTGCACCAACATGGATGTTTTCTGTGATGCTGCAATTGAACCCAGGACTTCATCCATTCAAGGCAGTGACTCTACCAACTGTTCTTTATTCCCAGCACTGTTAAGTGGAATTCACACAATTCTTTCTGGTTCTAGAGGCATGCTAATGTGTGAATCACTTCTGATTTGCGTTTTCTTTATTTTGTTTTATTTCTCAAATAAAAACTATTTACCCTCGTTAACCTAAAGGACTTTCTTTTCTAATACAATCAAGAATCACTTGTTAAACATGAAATGGATTTGGAAATCTTTATATTGTATGAAAACTGCATATTTTTTAAAAATAGGCCCATCTAAGCAATTATATTTTCATTCAGATTATTGTTTTTTTCCAATTTGAGTGTGTTTTAATCAGTATAAAACTAATTACATAGATTCTAAAGCCTCCAACACTCTGTAATTTAAAAATTCAATTTTTCTAAAATGAAATTGACTTATGAGGACATCTAAATTATCATGTATTTGGGTGAGAGTCTGTTAGTTTATACCTACTGTAGTAAGCACTGGAGACAAGGACAACACATAAGAAAACAACAGTAGATCTTACAATGCATTGTTTCTGAACTTCCAAATAACAGCAAACTTTTTCCTGTTCCTATAATACGGTGGATAACTGAACAAGTACCTCACAATGCCTTCATTATTATGCCTGACAGCCCTGGAAGTTCCTCAACACAGACCATCTGGCTTGGGATTGTGCATGGCAGTTTGCAGGGCTCTCTTCTGTATGCAGCTTTTGAAAGGCTGCCAGTGTTGCCCAGGTGTACAGTGTATCTACCAGGGCAATGTGTCTTTTCCATGGTGAGATTTCTTTAGACTTTTCTTGGCTCTCAGAATGTCTGCCATGCTAACTTAGAGGCTTGGCTTCCATATCTCACATCCTGATTGACATTTTTGGCTCTAAAAAATCATCCACATAGTTTTACTCCCTGCAATGGTAATTGCAAAATATTTTGCTTTCCATTGTTTCTGTTAGAATATCTCAAGCTTTTATGCTTTCTCATAGTTCCTTAGATCATGTTTATAAAAAATATAAAACCATGAATTCCTATTTTATTTTTTACATTAATTTTATTTGTCTCAGAGAAGTTTCATATAGTTTATTCTGATCTTACACTTTATATATAGCTCTGGATTGACCTTAAATGCTTTAAAAATTTAAAAATAAATAAATCTTTATTATGAAATGCTTAACACATAACAATCATCACACACCAAAATTAACATCCTGTGAACTTCTATATAGTTATCAGGGCTGTTCAGAAACTATGTAGCTTCACTTTGGATTTTACACTTCTATTGTCCATTTTGTTTTATTACAGATCCAACACAATCCCCAAACAAATCCAAGACCAAGTCAAACACAGAAACTCTTTACATTCTTTTTCATGACTTAAATGTCTATTACCAGTATTTAGTCCTTCATTATCACCTAATATTTATCCTTTCTTGCTCTTGTGTACCATGTTAAATGTACTTGATATGTACATTTTACATCTACACAGATGTATAATAATAATAAACACATATAAATATGTATTAGACTGGGATCTTCATATGAGATAGAACATGAGTTATTTCTTTCTTTCTGGGATTGTGTCCTAAGTCCACAAATTTTTAAATTATTTTTGTTATTTTATTTTTCTTTAGAGCTAGATATTTTGTTTTATTTGCTTGGTTTTGGCACAGAGTTTTACTATGTAATTCCAACTGGCCTGGGACCCTTTAGGTGGACCAGGCTGACCTCAACTCACAGAGATATACCTGCCTTTGCCTCTCAAGTTCTAGAATTACAGGAATGTGGAACCATGCCTGGCTTTGAACTTCTAATAATTCTTCATCTACCTCCCAAGTGCTAGCGTAACACACATGTACCACCAGTCTGGTTTATGGCTTCCTTTATACTAGGCAAATACTGTACAAAGTGTGCTAACTCCCAGATGCTTCCATTCTGTTTTCTTTTTTTTTTAATTTTTAATTTTTTTATTACGTATTTTCCTCATTTACATTTCCAATGCTATCCCAAAAGTCCCCCATACCCTCCCCCCTCTTCCCTACCCACCCATTCCCATTTTTTTTTGGCCCTGGCGTTCCCCTGTCCTGGGGCATATAAAGTTTGTGTGTCCAATGGGCCTCTCTTTCCAGTGATGGCCGACTAGGCCATCTTTTGATACATATAAAGCTAGAGTCAAGAGCTCCGAGGTACTGGTTAGTGCATAATGCGTGTGTCCGGAAGGATCCATTCTGTTTTCGAACTCAGTTTTATATTGAGATATTGCTGCTAATAAAAATGTGAGGAAAATATTAAGTTTTCAGCTATATACTATTAATATTTAAGGGATTCAATAAAACATTCCCATGTATGCAAATGCTTGTGTTTGAATACATGTATGTGCATATTACCATGCATGCATACATATATGTCTTTGATTTCAGTCACTTACTATCTTTTATAAGAAAAAAACACAAGTAATTTTATAGATATTTCACCATTTTCCTTATATGGTTTTATTAATTTTATCAGTTATAATAATATATTTTAGGGCTAACTAACCTGATGTATAACCTGATGTCTGGAGAACAAATTTAGTTTGTGAAAAGAGAATGGATTGTTGTCTGTTATGGGATCAACTCACAGTTAGATATTGATTTGAACCAAAAACACAAAACAAAACAAAACAAAACAAAACAAAACAAAACAAAACAAAACAAAACAAAACTCTGCTCAGACAATGGTGTACTTCAGGAAAGAATTCATTCTTGATAACCATTCTACATATAATCCCATCACATTTTTAATATATCATACTTACAAATTTTTCTAAAGCTTTGAAACATATCCTCTGAATGAGAAAAGTTAGTGAGAAAGGAGAGTGTCTATATAAAATACAAACTTAAATTGCTTCTGAGATAATGAAAAGCAGACACTCAGATTTTCTTAGAACAATGAAGTGTTTTCTCACCTCATTTTTCTTTGCTTCATATCTCAAACCTTCATTTCCTAAGCAGACTACATTCTATTCTTTCAAACTCAAACCAGTAATAATCAAATAAAGAGAATTCATAGGTGACAGTATGCTCAACTGAATTTCAATATGTATGTTTGCATTATTTTATATTTCCACTGTAATACTAGAAAATAATGGGAAACTCAAAATCACAACCTTCTCATGATAGATTATGAGTATCCAAGGGATTATATGCAGCTTGGGAGAGTTGAACTACTTAGATGTACAAGTTATTCTCTAGGCTATTTCACTATACTTGAGTGAATGACCATTCAACTTTAGTCACCACAACAAAATAATAGTGATTCCTGAAATTTCCATTCATTTACTTTTTTTATGACTTTTTTTTTCTTGATTCCATGGCATGGTGCATAACATTGATCCAGCTTCTGGATCAATTTTGCCAATGTGAGTATCATACTTAGCAGACATTTCACACCAAACATCCACACTGCAAAAGCCACAGTTTCTTTTTCTTTCTGTAAAAATTGCTATAGAGAAAGGGCATGACCACCTTTTTTTTTTTCAAATCAGTTTTGTTGACAAAACAAATTCTCTCTCTCTCTCTCTCTCTCTCTCTCTCTCTCTCTCTCTCTCTCTCTCTCTCTCTCTCTCTCTCTCTCTCACACACACACACACATATACACATACATACACACATATGGTGAGGGTGAGAGACGGAGACATGGAGACAGAGAAAGAAAGACCGAGAGACACAGAATGTTAAGGGAAGATATGTGTTGGCTCAAATTATTAAGGGTCTTAGTCAAAGTATTCTCAAGCTCACTGGGCCTAGGCTTAGGCATAACTTACAATAAAATCTTGCTCTGCACCTTGATCGCCTTTACCTTTTCTAGTCTCTGTTGTTATTTGGGTTTTTGGAACTGAATCTTTTACTGTTGAGAATAGTTTTTGCTATCCTAGGTTTTTTGTCATTCCAGATGAATTTGCCTCTGTACCCATGACTGGCTTGGAACTCACAGGAATCCTCCTGTCCATTTTCCCACAGACCCTACTTTACCTTATACCATATGTCCTCCAACAGAAATGGGCCATGCAAGCGACACTAGGGGATTCATTTTCTTCTTTATAGTGTCTTTATTGAATTTCAAGTGTATGGTTCTGTAAAACCACACTCTTATTTCTGTACCAGGGACAGAAATCCTTACCACCTGTTTGTGTCATGTCTGCCCATTTTGAGGAACATTGTGGTGCACTAGGAATAGAAGAGGGTTTTTTTTTTTTTAAGGAAGTTATAGTAAGCTAATCTCCACCAGAACTATGCAAACATGATGTCATGAAAAATAAAATAAAATTGGAAATTTTAGAGACACAATTGCTCTTAAAATACTCTATCTTAGCATTATAATCAAACTTTTTCATTTTAAAAATGGGAAAGCAGATGTCTAGAAAGTTACTTAATTCCAACAGGAAAAATGTGAAAGTGACCCAACAAGGAAAGAAAAATCTTTTTAAAAATTAAGACATTTTAGAAAAAAAAGAAAATTTATTTGTACCAAATATGCATTTGTCTTAAACTCTCCTATAGCTTTAGTATATGCTTATATTAGCTAGTCTGTATAATAGCAAACATATTACTGCATTTTTGCTATAGAAATCATGAAGTAGTGAAGAAGTTTTTGCGTAAACTGACTATTCACTTAACCTGAGTAATCCTGAGTGTCAACAAATTACATGAACAAGTTTTATTAATGTCAACAAGGGACAACAGAATCATAATGTTTTTAATTTTTTAAAATGTATTTATTTTATTTATATGAATACACTAGCTGTCTTCAGACACACCAGAAGAGGGCATCAAATCCTGTTACAGATGGTTGTGATCCACCATGTGGTTGATGGAAATTGAACTCAGGACCTCTGGAAGAACAGTCAGTGCTCTTACCCAATGAGCCATCTCTCCAGCCCCAGAATCAGAATTATTTGTGAGTCATTCCCTTGTATTTCAAGTCCTTGAGTAGGGGGGATTAATTTCCTGATACCACAGTTAGCTGTACAGGGACCTAGAAAGAGCAACCTACCACCTTGGGTACCATATTACACAAAACATCAATTAGGCTAAAGTGTTGATTAAATACTGTTTCCAGAGGAAGAATGACGAAAACTTAGCTGTTCTAGCCACCCCTCATTATATCTTGGTGTTACATTCTGTGCTTGCTCTAGAAGTGAGGACTGCAGGTGAGAAAAAGGAAGTAGGTTGTTTTTATACAACCCAAAGAACTGTTTAGAATATGTGAGTCCATAAAGATCTGTCCACGTGGTGACTTGTTTCTTTAATACATCACAAATAAAGTAGCAGAACTTAAAATTAGTTTCTCTTGCCAGGAAATAAATCAGCCCTAAACTCTAAATCACTTCCTAACTGTGTTTGCATGTATAGGCATATGTATAGGCATGTGTCATAAAGGAGGAATGAGTTCAGCTATTTTCCATCATCAATTCTAATCCTTTCCTATTCGTGCTGTTTGTGTTAAAACACAAATTTACATTATCTCTGTGGTTCATTGAATGTCCTACAGATCCATTTACAGAATCAGAGTAGACATGAATTCTTCCACATGTCTTCTACCTTTTCCAGCTCTAATGCATTCATTGGTCTTGTGAATTGGCAAAGCACTGCTACACTGTACACAGGCTTTGAACCCTGCCTTAACTCCATTGATTCTGAGCTCATGGTCTAGGCAAGAAATGCATGGCCATTCTCCTCCCGTCCAAGGGCTAGCTAGGCATAACCCTACTTGTATTTTTAGGTCAGATATGATTGGTTGTTTGGGGGGAGTGGTATGATTATGTAGAGTCAACACATTTCACTAATATACTGAAGACACTTTGGAAATAAAGCAGATTTCAAATAACTGTTCATCTTCCCAGGCCAATCTATGATCCTTTCAATACTTTCAGACTGAAGAGGAATAGAAAAATAAACAGTTTTTTGGGGAGGAGCAGAAGGATCAGCACGTTCTCTGCTTGTACAAAAAAAGCATGTTCAATGGGGACTATCTTTCAGATGTTGAGTTAAATTCTAAGAACACCTGGGATATCATAAAAGTTTTCTTGTGTGTATGTATATATTTATGTGGTCACATGTGTGCAGACACATATAGTTGTGCATGTTTATACACATGTTTAAAGATGCATGTATAGGTCCACATATATGGGAAAGAATGTATATGTGTTTGTGTGTATGTGTATGTATATTGAATGCATGTGCAGATGTAAGTTGGAGAATAGTCTCCTGAATCATTCCTCATAGAGTGTCTAACTATTCTCTCTCTCTCTCTCTCTTTTTTTTTTTTTTTTTTTTTTTGAGACAGCATTTCTCACCATCCTGGGACTCACAACAGAATCTATTGTGGCTAGCCAGCAAGTCCCAGAAATCCACTAATCTCTCCCATAGGCTCTGGGATTACAGGCACATGCCACCATATATGAGTTTTATATATGTGTTCCAAGGATTGATCTTGGGTCCTCAAGGTTTTGAATCAAGTATGTTATGAGCTGAACTATTTCCATAGCTTGTAGCACCAAACCTTACTACAAGAGAATATTTAGAGTTTTCACACTGAAAAATTAAAACAATATCTAGTTATAAACATATATACTTAGAAAATAGCATTTATATTCATACATGTACCTGCTCACTTAAAGACATGGCAAAGAGTATAAATATGAGTGTGAATCTACTTGGTGTATTTAGGAATCTCTGCAGCAAAGGACAGAATTATAAGGCCTTTGTTATTCAGTGGTTTTTGTCTCCACAGGGAATCTGCAAACCTGAAGGTTGATGGAACATCAGCATTCTGGTTGCAGTTGTGAAGGAGGAATGGATTGCTTGCAAAATTAGACAGCAAGATGGAGAGGAGCTAGCAGTCTTCTCACCTCTGATTTATTAAAATTGTCAGGATTTGTGTATCTCAGTCTATTTCTTACTTGAGTTTTGGACCTTTTGAGGGAGAACACTAATTTTACAATTGCCTAAATATATTTATAATGAAAAT